>NC_037682.1:37294147-37295022 GCF_003255815.1 Theropithecus gelada
TTTTTTTTTTTTTTTTTTTTTTTTTTTTTTCATCTAATTAGTTTTCCATGCTTCATTCTCAATAATTTATTCAGTTCTATCACCAGATAGAACTGATTCAGTCATTGGCTGAGTGTAATCTGCTGTTCAAACTGTAATTTGTTTCTGATTTTGACGATTATACCTATTTTATTTTATTTTATTTTTTTTTTTTTAAATTTATTTATTATTATTATACTGTAAGTTGTAGGGTACATGTGCATAACGTGCAGGTTTGTTACATATGTATACTTGTGCCTTGTTGGTGTGCTGCACCCATCAACTCGTCATTTACATCAGGTATAACTCCCAATGCAATCCCTCCCCCCGCCCCCCTCCCCATGATAGGCCCCGGTGTGTGATGTTCCCCTTCCCGAGTCCAAGTGATCTCATTGTTCAGTTCCCACCTATGAGTGAGAACATGCGGTGTTTGGTTTTCTGTTCTTGTGATAGTTTGCTAAGAATGATGGATTCCAGCTGCATCCATGTCCCTACAAAGGACACAAACTCATCCTTTTTTATGGCTGCATAGTATTCCATGGTGTATATATGCCACATTTTCTTAATCCAATCTGTCACTGATGGACATTTGGGTTGATTCCAAGTCTTTGCTATTGTGAATAGTGCTGCAATAAACATACGTGTGCATGTGTCTTTATAGCAGCATAATTTATAATCCTTTGGGTATATACCCAGTAATGGGATGGCTGGGTCATATGGTACATCTAGTTCTAGATCCTTGAGGAATCGCCATACTGTTTTCCATAATGGTTGAACTAGTTTACAATCCCACCAACAGTGTAAAAGTGTTCCTATTTCTCCACATCCTCTCCAGCACCTGTTGTTTCCTGACTTTT
>NC_037682.1:37295031-37296050 GCF_003255815.1 Theropithecus gelada
ATTTGCATTTCTCTGATGGCCAGTGATGATGAGCATTTTTTCATGTGTTTGTTGGCTGTATGAATGTCTTCTTTTGAGAAATGTCTATTCATATCCTTTGCCCACTTTTTGATGGGGTTGTTTGTTTTTTTCTTGTAAATTTGTTGGAGTTCTTTGTAGGTTCTGGATATTAGCCCTTTGTCAGATGAGTAGATTGCAAAAATTTTCTCCCATTCTGTAGGTTGCCTGTTCACTCTGATGGTAGTTTCTTTTGCTGTGCAGAAGCTCTTTAGTTTAATGAGATCCCATTTGTCAATTTTGGCTTTTGCTGCCGTTGCTTTTGGTGTTTTAGACATGAAGTCTTTGCCCATGCCTATGTCCTGAATGGTACTACCTAGATTTTCCTCTAGGATTTTTATGGTATTAGGTCTAACATTTAAGTCTCTAATCCATCTTGAATTAATTTTCGTATAAGGAGTAAGGAAAGGATCCAGTTTCAGCTTTCTACTTATGGCTAGCCAATTTTCCCAGCACCATTTATTAAATAGGGAATCCTTTCCCCATTTCTTGTTTCTCTCAGGTTTGTCAAAGATCAGATGGCTGTAGATGTGTGGTATTATTTCTGAGGACTCTGTTCTGTTCCATTGGTCTACATCTCTGTTTTGGTACCAGTACCATGCTGTTTTGGTTACTGTAGCCTTGTAGTATAGTTTGAAGTCAGGTAGCGTGATGCCTCCAGCTTTGTTCTTTTGACTTAGGATTGTCTTGGAGATGCGGGCTCTTTTTTGGTTCCATATGAACTTTAAAGCAGTTTTTTCCAATTCTGTGAAGAAAGTCATTGGTAGCTTGATGGGGATGGCATTGAATCTATAAATTACCTTGGGCAGTATGGCCATTTTCACGATATTGATTCTTCCTATCCATGAGCATGGTATGTTCTTCCATTTGTTTGTGTCCTCTTTAATTTCACTGAGCAGTGGTTTGTAGTTCTCCTTGAAGAGGTCCTTTACATCCCTTGTAAGTTGGATTCCTAGGTATTT
>NC_037682.1:37296055-37328847 GCF_003255815.1 Theropithecus gelada
TGGCCTGCCCTACTAGGTTGGGGAAGTTCTCCTGGATGATATCCTGAAGAGTGTTTTCCAACTTGGTTCCATTTTCCCCCTCACTTTCAGGCACCCCAATCAGACGTAGATTTGGTCTTTTTACATAATCCCATACTTCTTGCAGGCTTTGTTCATTTCTTTTTCTTCTTTTTTCTTTTGGTTTCTCTTCTCGCTTCATTTCATTCATTTGATCCTCAATTGCTGATACTCTTTCTTCCAGTTGATCGAGTCGGTTACTGAAGCTTGTGCATTTGTCACGTATTTCTCGTGTCATGGTTTTCATCTCTTTCATTTCGTNCAGTCAGGACCCTCAGCTGTAGGTCTGTTGGAGATTGCTTGAGGTCCACTCCAGACCCTGTTTGCCTGGGTAACAGCAGCAGAGGCTGCAGAAGATAGAATATTTCTGAACAGCAAGTGTACCTGTCTGATTCTTGCTTTGGAAGCTTCCTCTCAGGGGTGTACTCCACCCTGTGAGGTGTGGGGTGTCAGACTGCCCCTAGTGGGGGATGTCTCCCAGTTAGGCTACTCAGGGGTCAGGGACCCGCTTGAGCAGGGAGTCTGTCCCTTCTCAGATCTCAACCTCCGTGTTGGGAGATCCACTGCTCTCTTCAAAGCTGTCAGACAGAGTCGTTTGCGTCTGCAGAGGTGTCTGCTGCTTTGTTATTGTTTTCTGTGCCCTGCCCCCAGAGGTGGAGTCTACAGAGACAGGCAGGTTTCCTTGAGCTGCTGTGAGCTCCACCCAGTTCGAGCTTCCCAGCAGCTTTGTTTACCTACTTAAGCCTCAGCAATGGCGGGCGCCCCTCCCCCAGCCTCGCTGCTGCCTTGCCGGTAGATCACAGACTGCTGTAATAGCAATGAGGGAGGCTCCGTGGGTGTGGGACCCTCCCGGCCAGGTGTGGGATATGATCTCCTGGTGTGCCTGTTTGCTCAAAGCGCAGTATTGGGGTGGGAGTTACCCGATTCTCCAGGTGTTGTGTGTCTCAGTTCCCCTGGCTAGGAAAAGGGATTCCCTTCCCCCTTGCGCTTCTCAGGTGAGGCAATGCCTCGCCCTGCTTCAGCTCTCGCTGGTCGGGCTGCAGCAGCTGACCAGTACCGATCGTCCGGCACTCCCCAGTGAGATGAACCCAGTACCTCAGTTGAAAATGCCGAAATCACCGGTCTTCTGTGTCGCTGGCGCTGGGAGTTGAAGACTGGAGCTGCTCCTATTCGGCCATCTTGCTCCGCCCCTATAACATGCATATTTTAGAATGTATTCCCAAACACTAACTTGCCATTTTAGAACAATGGGTGGTAGTAGTACTCTGATGGAAAATGTCCTCTAAGAACTATCGTAGAGGATACATTTGATGAACATTAGAAGTAAAAAGTCAAAACAGACTTTTGGAGGTTTTCATTTAGGATTTTCTGATATTAAATATTGCTGCCATCAGACCCGCATACCCTGGTTTCTAAGAGTCCCTACAATTGTAAATGCTAAAGCAAAATAAAGATAATTTAATTAGCTGCCTGCCTTCAGTTAGGTACAATATTTTCATCTTCATTTTTCAGACAAAGTAACTGAAGACCCACTAAGATCTGCCTAAATTTCTACACCTGCTGAATGGCAGAAAAAAGTCAATAGGTCACACCTCCCACCTTCTGTTATAGCAGTAGCTCTAAACTTCAAGTTTCAGGATCCCTTTCCACTTCTAAAAATTATTTAGGTCTTCAAAGAGCTCCTGTTTATATGTAGTCTCTCTACCAATATTTCTATATTAGAAATTAAAACTGAGATGTGCAAAACCATATTTATGTATTGATTCATTTTAAAATAATATTAAATAATAAAGAAATAATTATATTAATAAAATATAATAAATAGCAATAAATTATAAATAATTAAACATTAAATAATAATTAAAAATTTTGTGTGGTTACATAAATAATTTTATTTTCTCAAAAATTGATAGTGAAAATAGAAGAGTGGCATTGTTTTACATGTTTGCAAATTTCTTTAATGCCTGGCTTTTCCTATCAGCTGTATTCTCATAACTGCTGAATTGTTATTCTGTTGTGATGTTACAGATCATTTAGCCTCTAGAAAACTACTGTACAACTAACTGTATGAGCAAACAACAATTTAAAAAGACTAATAACATTTTAGTGTTATTATGAAAATGGTTTTAATGGTTTTAACCTTGTGAACTCTCTGAAAGGATCCCAGGAATCCTTAGGGGTCCCTGTACCATGCTTGGGTAACCTTTGCATGATAGCATTTTTTTTTTTAGTTTTTGCTGACAGAGTCTCACTTTGTTGCCCAGGCTAGAGTGCAGTGGCACAATCATGCAGTCATGGCTCGCTGCACTGCAGCCTCAACCTCCCGGACTAAAATGATGCTCCCACATCAGCCCCTCTACCCTACCAAGTAGCTGGGACTACAGGCACATGCCACGAAACCAGCCTAAATTTATTTTTTAATTTTTGTGTAGAGACACGGTCTCTCTATGTTGTCCAGGCTGGTCTTGCACTTCTGGCCTCAAGCAGTCCTCCTGCCTCAGCCTCCCAAAGTGCTAGAATTACTGGCATGAGCCACCATCCCAGCCTGCATTGTAGCATTCTGTCACAGTTCTCTTCCTAGTGCTGTGGTCAGTTTGATGGGTTACGTTTTGTTTTGTTTTCTCTTCTTGACTATCCAGGTTTTTGTTTCTTTGAGACATTTGTTTTGTTTTTGTTACTGTCTTACCATGACAGAGAGAGACAAGGATATTATAATTAACCAGAGAAGCCATAAAAAAGAGTCAGGAACCTTAGTTAGAATGACAGTGGCTATCAACTATTTTTCCCTTATCTATGACTCTAGCCTGAAATGGAATCTGCCTCTCTCTGACTCTTGAATTTCCCTTGAAGGGAAGGTAAGTAAAAGTTTATGAATATCTAAGATTTGGTTATGACTTCTTGATAGCCACCTTTGCCTGACCTTAAATCATTTATTAGCTCATATCCTCTATCCAGATGAAGATAATCATATTTTTCTATTATATGCCCTAGTCTCAATAGTACATCTTTTGCCAAAGTTAAGAGATGTTTATCTCCCAAAGAGGGGGAGTTCTTTGACCAAATTCAAATCTAGTTTCTGCTCTTCTTTTTTTTTTCATTTCCTGCTCCCAGAACCAGCTGCAAATGCTTATTCTAACCTTTGGGGATCCATTGTTTCAGGTCTACCCATCCTATCTGATAATTATTGACTTTAGTGTCTATGGGCAAATACCCCAGAGAGGGCAAGATGTTCTGGCCCATTGTTTTCATGATAGTGTGCAAGACTCTTAGGGTAAGAAATCAAAGATTAATTGTAATCTCAATTTGTGCCTAGGTAAAACACCAAAAATATTTTGAATATTCATTATGGCTCCTGAACCAAGCTACAGGCAAGATCAGATACTGATAAGCACTCTGATATAAGCTCTTTTTTCTATATCAGTCAATTTGAGGCCTTATAGGCAAACACAGAGCAATAGAACACATTATTTATTCACATCAAAGATAAGAGCAATATATGCATCTGCTTTGATTTTGAGTATGGAGATCATGGAATATATCTGACCTTGTATGAACTTTTCAGATGAAACGTACTGAAAGGACTGTACTTTAACACCAAAAAAACAAAAGTTATAGTCTTCGATTTGGTCGTTGTATTTCTGAAAGCCATAAACTCTCAACCTGTAATTTTATAACAATGACTCACAGCTCAATTTCCTATTTTTCTGCAAGCAGTAGTATTCTGAGATTTCAAGGGGGAAATAGCTTTAAATACAAATATATAGCCTAACTTAATTTACTACAATAGTACACATAAGAAAATATACTAGTTTACTAATATCACATACATCAAAGATCATAAAAATTAGATTCACTGTTAAATGAATTGTGTTTCAGGCCACTGGAAAACGAGATCATAGACTTGCAATGTTGAAAACTCGTCGCTGCTACCTGGAGAAAAGGAGGGAGGAGGAACTGAAGCAATTTGATGAGAATACTAATTGGCTCCATCGTGTCGAAAAAGAAATGGGACACTTAGGTCAAAACGGTCATATTCCAAAGGTACAAATATCTCTGTATGTTCAGATTTAATTTGTAAGAACTGAGCTCCTAAAATGTGTTCTCTTTCTTATTGAGTGAATGTCTTTCATAAGACAACTATTATTGCCTCATAACTCTGAGATTTAATTTACTTTTAAATGTTATTTCTAAGTGATTGCATCCTTTTATAAGGTAGCTTTTAGGTTAAAATAAATAATTCTATTTCAAACTGTACTTGAGGATTCATTATGTAGGTAATTTGTTAGAAATGTTGATATTTTATGCAAAAATAGTTTAAATGAGGTCAACATTAAATGTGTTATGGTTAAAGTTGATTTGAAAGGGTGTGTGTGTGTGTGTGTGTGTGTGTAACTGAAGATATTCCACCTTAGAATGGCAAAAGGTTTTATTTTTAAAGTGTAGTAATGGGTAATGACAGTATCACATTAGAATTATGTTCTGCTACAAGGTTGCAGTAATCTAACTTTAGTGCCTTAACTAGTGTGGGCTGTCTTTTGTTCTCTTAACAAGAAGTCTTGGAAGTATGCAGTTCATTTCTAATGCAGTACCTTTAAAATGTCATTATCATGCTTGTCGTTTCATGATTGTAATATTACTGTTTCATATCTAGTCTCAAGTTTACACACCTAAGCCAGAAGAAGAGGAAAGAAAGGAGGGGGGGATGGCTATATAGGAGAGCAAAGATGTTTCCAAAAATTCCTAACAGACTAATGTGTTGGCTAGAAATATGTCACATGGCTATCTGTAGATAGAAGGCATTCTGAAAAGATGACCTCTTTTTTTTTTTTTTTTTTTGCATAATTACTCTGAACAGTATCGGAGCTCTCTCTCTTTTTTTTTAACTTTAAATTCTGGGATACATGTGCAGAATGTGCAGGTTTGTTACATAGGTACACATGTGCTGTGGTGGTTTGCTGCACCTATCAACTTGTCCTCTAGTTTTTAAGCCTGGCATGCATTAGGTATTTGTCCTAATGCTCTCCCTCCCCTTGCCCCCACCCCCAACAGCCTCCGGCATATGATATTCTCATCCCTGTGTCCATGTGTTCTCATTGTTCAACTCCCACTTATGAGTGAGAATGTGCAGTGTTTAGTTTTCTGTTCCTGTGTTAGTTTGCTGAGAATAATGGTTTCCAGCTTCATCCATGTCCCTGCAAAGGACATGAACTCATTCGTTTTTATGGCTGCATAGTATTGCATGGTGTATATGTGCAATATACCTTTTCTTTATCCAGTCTATCATTGTTGGGTATTTGGGTTGGTTTCAAGTCTTTGCTATTGTAAATAGTACTGCAATAAACATATGTGTGCATGTGTCTTTATAGTAGAATGATTTATAATCTTTTGAGTATATACCCAGTAATGGGATTGGAGATCTCTTAATAAGAAAGAAGAAGAAAGTAAATATGGGCTAAGCAACTAGGAGCAACTGCTATGAAATAACTAATTTTCACCCAAATACTTAATAGTTTAATAAAAGAACAACTTCTTTTCAGTCTTTTTCTAAAAGGAAAAATATCTACAGTCTGTACTTTGGTGATGCTCTTCTGAAATTCTATAACTCTGTGTCAGCTAATTGATATGGAAACTTCTAAAATCTTTTAATTCCTAGAAGGGCACCAGATAGAAAATACAGGTGAAAGAAAATATAAAATATTTGCCAACAAATGCCAGAGATCTTTAATGTTCAAAAGTACTAATTTTTTTATAATTCAAAGATATTAGTCAATGCATTATGACTGGGGAATGGATTCTCTGATGGGTTAGCAATGGCTGTAAATGATTATTCTTTTAACATGAAAGCTCAGACATGACTGGAGAGAAAAGACTAGCAGTAGTAGTTAATGACGACAGTTCAAAGTAGTGAAAGGAGCAAGCAGCAGATATCCTGTTTGCTAAGAAGGAAGCCAAAGACAGTAGTTCCTTAGTATGGATATTTATTGAGCCAACAATTTAATCTGCACCTCAGAATATCTTGATAAAAGCATACCAGTCAGTTAGTTAAGTAGATTAGGACATTAAATATTGTATACAGCACATTCTAGTAATATTTTGCAATAATGTAACTTAGTCTGTAAGGCACTTTAAAATATTCCCCACAAAAAGAATGTAAACACTGGAAAGAGGATAGATTTTGGAGTTGGAGTGTTTGGTAATTCTGGCATATAGTAGTTGTTTTGAATACCAACTCTAACACTAATTATATGACTTTGGACAGTGCGTTTAACATTAATGTCTTAATTTGTCATCTATAAATGTATTTAAGATATTATGAGCTTAAGTGGAGTGCTATATTCAAAGCCTAGCAGCACATAACAAATAATAATGAATGATAAATAACAGTTTAATACTATTCTAAGCTACAATAGCATAGACATCAATAGCTAAGCAAGTTGTACAAAGAATGAGTGTACACAACAAAAGAGTTAACTGCATCATATAATATAATTTAATATAATATATAATATAATTTCTCTTCCAGAACAGTGATTCTGACCTTTTTGGGGGTCATAGATGCCTTTGAGAATCTGTTCAAAGCTGTGTGGATTTTCTCCCAGATGAGAAATTGGGGAGGTCAAATTCATACAATTTTGCATATTTCCTAAGTCATTTGGGTTTCCTAAAACCCTTCCATTGACACAAGATTAAGAATATCTACTTCAGAAGGAAACTATAGCACATTTTAAAAAAATGTTGTATCCATCTTAAGATGATATAACGACTCAAAAGGAGTAAGCAAAAAAAGACAAGATTCATCAATAAACTATAATATGGTTAGCTAGGATCAGAGGATATAACTTCTGAAATTCCATATAAAGCCATAGAGGCTCATCATAGAATGCAACAGGCTCTATCACAGTACCTGTAGGAATACTGAAATATGGTTATGTTGTTGATAAAATCGTTTCAAGGAAAACGACTGATAACCCTGGGCAAATGAGTGTTTCTCATTTAATGCACAAGAGTTGCTTCTCTTGGATTGGTAGCAGGTGTGGAATGTTGACAGTACTTTTCAATTTATTTCACTTATTATTTAATTGTTTATTTGGAGACTGTATATCTAAAGCAGTCATATTCTCAAGATCATCATTTTCTAAACTATATAAAACTCTTAAGTCTTTTGGTTAGTGTTAAACTTTGACCTCATTTAAAAATAACTACTTTCCTTAATTTGTTTGGTTACTTCGGGCTATGATATTCTCATAGATTATTTACCCCTTCTAGTCAGCAAAAATTTTCTCATGAAGAGTCTTGAAACAACTTTTTGTGTGTAGTAAAATATAACATAAAATTTACCATCTTAACCATGTGTAGATACACAGTTCAGTGGCAGTAAGTATATTAATTAAAAATTTTAAATATGTGTGTATATAAGTTTTAAATAATATTCCTAGAGTATTTTCACCTCTCAATATCCTAACTTAATTTAAATTATGCTTGTATTATATGTTTGTCCATGTAATCAACATTCCAACTGCAGAAGTACTTAAGAACTTATGAAATATTAAGGAGGCAAAAAAGTCATTTGTAGAAATTTACTAGTTTGCCTTTTCTATCCCACATTACCATAAGCTTCCAATTTTAAAAATGGTATGGTATTGTTTCTGATATCATTATTATTGCTATTTTGTGTTTGCTTTTTTGTCTACTTTTTAGTGTTTATGAAGTTAATCAATATTGTCTAGATTATTTTTAATAAATTAAAACTTTTTCAATATGGTCAAATTAATTTTTCTACCAATCTGTCGTCTAGATTTCTCTTATGAAGAACTTTTGTATACCTGAATGTGAACCTGGAACTGATTTTTACATCTTTGTTTTTTATGCATTTTATCACAAATAACTTGAACAAATAAAATTAAAACCATTTTCATTGCCATCACCCAAATCTAACCCTCAATTCTTTTCTGTGCAGATATTTATAGCTGAAAAAATAGCTGAGAAAATTATCTAGTTATAAGCCATTATTTTTTATATAAGCAAATTGAGACATAGCTTTACGATAAAGGAACTTATCCAAGGTCAAACAACTCTGGACAAATACCCAGAACTTCTGACTTTCAAATTGCTGCTGTTTTCTCTATACTCTCCTGCATTATTTACTCTTCAATATTCTGAATCTGTCTACTTCTCTTTATACCCCTCTACTGCTATCCCTAATTCAGACTCCTGTGCCCCATTATTGGACTGATACATTTGGTCTTTCTTCTCTGATTCATGTTCTACTGCAATTCATTTTCTCCACTGCAACCAAAGTGAGTTTTAAAAGGTAAAACTGATCATGTTGTTCTTCAGTGCCTTCTCCCTAGAATAAATTCTCCATTGTGAGTTACCAGGCCTAGCATGATCTGGCACCTGAATACTTCTCAAGGTTTATATATCACCTTTCATTATACTCTATACTTTAGCCATTACTGGCCTACTTATACTTCTCAAAATAAGCCGTGTTCTTCCAATCAGATTTAGTCATTAGTATGTCAAGAAAGACTCAAATTGTAAACTTGGTTTTCCAAAGTTAACAGGCTAGCCAAAGACCCATTATTGACTAATATAATTATACAATCAAGTCTTGTCTCTTTAAAAGACTGACTCAAGAAGATAAAGGAATAAGATTATCAGAGGATGTGTATAAAGGAGGGATTTTTTTTCTTTATACTTTAAGTTTTAGGGTACATGAGCACAATGTGCAGGTTTGTTACATAGGTATACATGTGCCTGTTGGTTTGCTGCACCCATCAACTCATCATTTACATTAGGTATTTCTCCTAATGCTATAAGGAGAGGTTTTTTTTAAAGGAAAAAAGATGCAATGTGTGGCAAACATGTTCACACTATTATGATCATCCAATTTTCTAACTATTAATAGAAAGAACCAAAGAGATCATCTGATCCAGCTCTTTAATTTTAGTCAAGTAAACTAATCTCCATAAAGAGCATATATTTGGCTTAAGATGACATTTGTTTCTAGGTTAAACCCATCTCTGAAATCACATGACTCTAGCCATATCATCCTGCCTCCAAAGATAAATTTTTTTCTAAAACATTTGATATATTTCTTGAAGTATAATGAATTACATAAATAACTCCTAACTTTAATATATCCAGACAAACAGGATGAGTGACATTGTTCTCTGTCATAGTCTCAATAACTGGCATTGGAAGTACTTTTTAAAAAGGAAAAAAATAACTTTGACATTTTAGAAAATTATTGGTCAACTGCACATTGGAAAGGAGTTTTATTAAAATTGATTTAATCTTAATATTCTTTAAAAGAATCTGAAGAATACTTTGCATTGTTTCCACTCACTAAAGCTAAGATGGATTATGGGAATTGTCCCTAGGAGGAAGTGTCCAGTTTCCAGGCATAGCTCTCCTGCCTATAGGGTTCCTGTCTTAGCCATTCAAAGTGTCCAAAGAATTTAAATTTTTTTCATTGTATTGACTGAAATTTTTCCAATAAAGTTTCTGAGAATATTTGATTATCACCATTTATACTTTGGTGTAATCCCTTCGCTGATATTTTCTGTAGATAAGGTTTAGTAGGTTTAAGGAAAGACAAGTAACTTTAGGTAGTAGATTACAGGACACCTGGCCCTAGGCAGATGAGGCTTAGGAAAATGGAGCCTACAAAAAACATTTTCACACTTTTGCTAGGATGAAGCTTGTATCAAGAGTGGGTCTCAAGTCTTCTCTCTTTAAAAGAAGAAAGATTCAAGAAGATAAGATTATCAGAGGACGTATATAAAGGATATTTTTCTTTTAAGGGAAAACAGATGGAATATTTGGCAAACATGTTCACACTATTATGATCATTTAATTTTCTAACTGGAAAGGACTGAAGAGATCATCTGATCCAGCTCTTAAAATTTAGTCCAGCAAACTGATCTCCATAAAGGCTGTATATTCAACTTAAGGTAGCATTTGTTTCAAGGCCTTATAAGCCCATCTCTAAAATCACATGACTCATAGGCCAGTGCTCTAACCATATCATCCAACCAAAGGTGATATCAACCTTATGATCTTTTGTTTCATGCAAAAAAAATAAATTTTTATTGCACACAACTTAAGACTTAGTACACTGGGGCTTTAACACTGAACTAACCTGACTCAATGCCTGTGCTGATGGTAAACTGTATGTTCTGGTATGAACAGAGAAATTATAAATAAATGAATACATCAGTGAAATTGTTACTGATCAATGCAGTCAATGCTATGACAATATCGAGGGGTGGAGAGTGTCTATCCAAATACAATGCTCAAGGAAAGCCTTTCTGAGGAAGTGACATTTAAGCACAAACTGGTCATATTTATGTATTTTTACAACATCGTGAACAAGTTGGATAGACCAAGAAACTGTCATCACAGTAAAATTTCTTCTAAATTCCTAATACTCAGTTTCTGACAAAACATGAAAACCTATCTTGCTTGTAAATTATAGACCACCTTTTCCAGAACTCTTATTTTTCAAATTATTTCTAAACATATCATTTAATATCTAAAAAGAATTAAAACTATTGGCAACAATATAAAATAAGTGTTATTAAACTGATTTAATTTTAATATTCTTAGAGTAATCTGAAGTACATTTTATATTGTTTGTCCTAGGAACTCAAGAAAGATCTTCATTGTCACCATTTGCACCTCCAGAACAAAGATTTGAAAGCACAGATTAGACATATGATGGATCTAGCTTGTCTTCAGGAACAGCAACACAAGCAGACTGAGGCGTGAGTACATACATCTACCTATTTTCCGATTTTAACACTATATCTGAAGCACAGAAGTTCAATTTTCCACTGCCAGAAAATTGAGTTTTATGTGTTACAGGATACATTATTTTTAAGTGTCTGCCTGAACCAGAAAACATTAAGAGAGTTCTTTCCTTCCAACAAACTTTTTACATTGCTTTATACATTTGAAAGTGTTTTTCTTTAAAAGTACGTTACTTTTACTTAATATATGCTATGGAATACAAAATTTCATAAGTACCTACACATTGAAAAGAAATCTGCCTTCTACCTCTATCTTCTAGCCATCCATGTCTCCTCTTAGAAGCAAGTGCTGTTAACATCACTTGAATTTTTAAGTAGGCAATTGTTAATTATTCATAATTTCAGAATTTTTTGCTGTCATTACAGTGAAGTTGCTAAATATCAGGTGTCCTGATTTTTATGGGATGCTATAAGAGACCTTTTATGTTCTCTCTTCTAGCTCAGTAGTAACATTAGTCATTTATTTTTAAAACATAATAGTAAAAAAGAAAAAGTATGGCTTAATCTTTTTTTGTCACATTGGATACATCAGTCAACTCCTTAGGCATCACTTTGATGTTCCATGCAAATGAGAAATTTATTTCTCTAACTGCTTTCTGCTACTCTAAGAATCTATTCATGTTCTACTAGTATGTTCAAATAACTGATAATTAATTATCTTGATTTAGAGGAAATCATGTTAGTATACCTTTTTCTAAAAAAGAAAAATGAAAAACTTCAGGGAGTTATTCTTATGTGGCTGGAAGCTCAAACTAATCTCTTTATACTTTCTGTGTCTATTCCTAGAGCAGATATTGAATATTCATTTGCTAACACTCAAACCACTTACAAGAGCTGAAGTCGTCAAGAAACATTAATTTCTTTTAACCATACTACATTTGCTATATCAGACTCTAGATGAATACACTATCTTAAGATAAACATTAACCTTAAAATGGAGGGAAAAAGACTAACTCAATAATTTAGAAAATCGGTGAACCACAGCATCACAGAGGCAATGTGGCATAGAAGAAAGAGGATGAGTTTTGGAATCAATCTTGAATTACAGCTTTTATTAGCAATATAACCTTATGCTGATTATTTAGCTTTGCTAAGCCATGGTTTTCTTATATAAAAATAGATTATAATACATTTCATATAAAGGTTATGAATAGATTATAATACATTTCATATAAAGTTTTTGAAAAGATTAAACATGAAAGTAAATAACATGATATAATTCCTGTGTTATAGGTCCCTAGGACTACTTTCAGGTTCAGTGATTCATTAGGGAGATTCACAAGACTCATCATATAGTTTTATTATTAGTTGTGCTTTATTTCAGCAAGAGGCTACAAAGCAAAATCGGCAAAGGGAAAAGGTACAGGGGGCAAAGTCTGCAGGAACCCTGACACAAAGTTTCAAGAGTCTTCCTCCAGTGGAATCACACAGAATGTGTACAATTCCTCCAGCAAAAAGTTGTGGCAGCACATGTGAAATGTTGTCTGCTTTGGAAGCTCTTTTGAGTTCCGTGCCCCAGGTTTTTATTGGAAGCTAGTTGCATAGGCACTTTCTGCCAGGATGTATCAAGATTCCAGACTTTTCAAAAGGAAAGAAGGTGTTTTAGCATAAACCACATTGTTTGTGCAAACAGTTTAAGCACAGTGAGCCACTCTTGTCATATGAGTTCTGGAAATGCTGGGAACCCTCCTAAAATCCATATTTTAAAATACCAGCCAGGTGTCAACCTTATAACCAAGCCTTTCTTAGCAGTGTCAGGCCTACTATGATAACTTTCCTGCACAGTACCTGATTAGTGTAGATGCTAAATAAGTAATTGTTTAATTGCCTTTGATTAATAACTTCTCTTGTACTTGTTACCTACTTAATTGCAGTACCCTCCAGCAACTCCCACCAAAAGGAAAAAGGTCACAATTTTTTGTGCTGCTATTGAAATATTTAAGACTCATAGGTTAAAAGGTGCTGTTTCCTTGTGTATGAAAATTAATGCCTGATTAGTCTTTTCCCACTACCCTATCCATAATTCTACTGGTTCTCTTCTCCTCGATGTTATGAGACGACTGGAACATCATCTTGATGGACTCAGGATTCCAGGACTGAATCACTTCAAGATCATTCATGTTAGACATCTTCCTTTATAGAAAAGTTGGGAACCACTGATTGAGTGTATAAATGTATAACTGTTTAGCTGTGACATTTCTTCAGTGACCACTTACATAGAAGTCTGATACACAAAAAATTACATTCAGTGCTGCTCTAATTGCTACTAATAAGGAAGATTTTGAGTTAGAGCCATGAATCCAGTGCCCTAACGATTATTTGTACTCCCCATCCTTATCCACAACTTTTCTCCTTAAAATCCCTTTAAGTGCCATTCCAAAAGCCATTCTTTAGGTCATTTAACTTAAAGGAGAGGTAGGTTTTGTTCTTTTGTTGTGTGTTTGTGTGTGTGTGTGTGTGTTATAATATTGTATACTTAAAATATATCTCATCATTTCACATAGTATATTAATTTTTCATTTCAATTTTATGATAATTAGTAGCAGTAACAACATCTGTGGTTTGGAAATCACATTATGTTTGCAAAAAGCTTTTATGTACATCTAATTCATTTAGCCAGGCACAGTGGCTTATCCCTGTAATCCCAGCACTTTGGGAGGTGGAGGCAAGAAGATCTCTTGAGGCTAGGTGTTTGAGACCAACCTGGGCAACATAACAAGACCCCATCTCTACCAAAAAAATTAAAAAGTTAATGTAGTGGCTCACATCTGTGTTCCCAGCTACTTGGGAGCCTGAGGCGGGAGGATCAAGTGAGCCCAGGAGATCGAGGCTGCAATGAGATGATCATGCCACTGCACTCCAGCCTGGGCCACAGAGTGAGACCCTGTCTCTAAAAAATAAGTAAATAAATATACTTAATTTATTTAGTCCTCAAAGCAATCTCCTGTTGTAAGTAGTGGCTATTTATCTGTCCCTCACATTACAGAGGAAAAACTTCAGTTTTTGCCTTGTCCAAGGTCATATGGAAGCAAGTGAAGACAATCTGAGACTAGAACTTAGTTCATACATGGGAAATTATTTTAATGATATGCTAATACTTTGGGTGTTACATAAAAGAACTAAAATAATGTATTTAAGATATAACATTTATCTCTCCTTTCTTCTCGTCTTCTGTATATAGAGTATTGAATGCTTTACTTCCAACCCTAAGAAAACAGTATTGCACATTAAAAGATGCTGGCCTGTCAAATGCTGCTTTTGAGTCTGACTTCAAAGAGATCGAACATTTGGTGGAGAGGAAAAAAGTGGTAGTTTGGGCTGACCAAACTGCTGAACAACCAAAGCAAAATGATCCACCAGGGATTTCTGTTCTTATGACCTTTCCACAACTTGGACCAGTTCAGCCTATTCCTTGTTGTAAGTATAACTTTCGTTTTAAGTAAATAGTAACATTATTTCTAAAGATAACCTTTGTATATCAATCTATAGAACAGTTAATTTTTAATAGATTTGGCTATTTTATTAAAATTAATTGGGACCAGGCGCGGTGGCTCACGCCTGTAATCCCAGCACTTTGGGTGGCCGAGGCGGACAGATCATAAGGTCAGGAGATCGACACCATCCTGGCTAACACGGTGAAACCCAGTCTCTAGTAAAAATAAAAAAAATTAGCCAGGCATGGTGGTGAGCACCTGTAGTCCCAGCAACTCAGGAGGCTGAGGCAGGAGAATGGCATGAACCTGGGAGGTGGAGCTCGCAGTGAGCCGAGATGGCGCCACTGCACTCCAGCCTGGGCGAGAGTGCGAGACTCCATCTCAAAAAGATAAAAAAAACTTAATGGGAAAATTACCTTTATAGTCATTTCAATTCACCAGTATCGTCCAAAGATCTAGAACAAGTATGCATTGATGTTCTAATTTTACCCTCTTTTTTTGTTTTTGTTTTTTTTTTGAGACAGGGTCTCACCCTGTTGCCCAGGCTGGAGTGCAGTGGTGCAATCAAAGCTTGCTGCAGCCTCCACTTCCTGGGCTCTAGCAATCCTCCCACTTCAGCCCCAGGAGTAGCCAGGACTTACAGGCATGCACCACCACCCCTGGCTTTTTTTTTTTTTTTTTTTTTCCTGTGGAAACAAAGTATCACTATGTTACCCAGGCTGACCTCAAACTCCTGGACTCAAGCAGTTCTCTCCCTTGGCCTCCCAAATTGCTGAGATTATAGGCATGAGCCACTATGCCTGACCCGTTTTACCTATTTTTGATGGAATAATTTTGCTTCCTATCCTTCCTTAAAATGTAACCTCTATTAAGGGCAGGAAATTATAATTAATCATATCATATTCTATAATAATAATCTGTTCTTAAGATCAACTAACAATGTAGAGTTTACTATTTTTCTATTGATAAATCACTTGATATTTCTCTTTCATAAAAGTATGTATGAGACATTTTAATTGCAAAGCTAACATATAATCTTAGTTAAGAAAAAAATTCAGACAATGTAGAACATAAGAAGTAGAGTGCCATGTTCAACTCTTCTCAGAACCTCAATTTTATGCTCTATCTCAGAGATTAAATGCTGTTAAATATTTATTTTTGCAGTATGTGTATAATACAAATGTATTTGTATTACATAAAGCTTTTTGATAAGTTTCACATGAATGCTAGCACATTACACATAGTGGTCTGCAACTTTTTTGCTAGTTTATTATGTTTGTTGGTTTTATTTGTTTATTATGAACATTTTTAGGGTACATACATGAAGAATCTACCTCATTTTTGTATTGTTTTTGAGAATCCAGAGAATAGACATACCATAATTTAATTAACCATTTTCTGTTAGTGAACAGTACATCAGAGAACATATCTGTATATTCCCATTTGTGTGTGCATAGCAGAATCCTAGAAGCTGATTTGCCAGGGTAAAGGATATATCTTTTTTTTTTAATGCATCATTTTAAACTGCTTTTTATAATTTTTTTCTATGCTTAGTACACATGGGAGTACCTGTTTAATCTTCACCTAAACCAAAAGTAGTAACAACAGCAATAATAATAATGCATAGTCTTTTTTTTTTTTTTTTTTTTTTCTGAGATGGAGTCTTGCTCTGTCACCCAGGCTGGAGTGCAGTGGCACAATCTCTGCTCACTGCAAGCTCCATCTCCCGTGTTCACGCGATTCTCCTGCCTCAGCCTCCCAAGTAGCTGGGACTACAGGAGCCCGCCACCACACCCGGCTAATTTTTTGTATATTTAGTAGAGATGGGGTTTCACCGTGTTAGCCAGGATGGTCTCAATCTCCTGACCTCGTGATCCACCCGCCTCGGCCTCCCAAAGTGCTGGAATTACAGGTGTGAGCCACCGCACCCAGCCGCATAGTCTTTTAAAATTTGTAACTCTCAGATTATTGACAAGGCCAATTCATCCCCTGTGAGGTATCCTTTGCTCATTCGCACTAGTGAAAATTTTTGTTTATTTGTTATGGGTTTGAGGGGCTTTTTGTTTGCTTAGTCTTTTGCTTGGCACTTCGTATCTAATAACTCTTTGTTCATTTGGTGCTTTACATATATATATGTATATATGTTAAGCAATAATTGATCAATTTATTGGACTTTTAACTTTTATATAGTCAAATCTGCCTATATTTTCCATTATGGGGAATTTTCTTGAGATCTGGTGTTTGTTAGCCCCTCACTCCCAACTAGAGTTCATTTTTCTTAGGTGAGCTAAATGTGTGCTGGGACATTTGGCTCAAATGTGTCCCAGCACACATTTAGCTCACCTAAGACAAATAGACAAATAGTTGGGAATGAAGGGCTAATATGTAAGACCTTATTCACAGAGAATAATAATCTGTTGAAGTCAGATTTTATGTTAAGTGTTGCACCTGTGAATACAATCTGACTTCTGGCTTATTGAAATATTTTCCCAGTCTTTGGCTTTTAATAGTTTTATTAAATTATGCCTAGTTGACTTTATTTTTACTTCTCTTAAGTGGGTTGATGACTTTCTGAATTTATTTCTGCATTATCTTTCATTTGTTTTGGAAAGTTCTTAACCATTATCTCCTCACCTATTGCTTTTGTCACTTTTGCTCTCTCCTCTACTTTTGTGACTCCAATTATATTGCATGGCACTTTCTCATTGTATTGTATATGCCTTTTACTCTTTTGCTTTTAATGTGTTTTTCTCTCTCTGGATAATTTTGTTTCTCACATTCTGCAGTTTACTTTCTTTTTTCAGCTTTATCAAATGATCCTTAAATCCATAAAATTTTTAATTTCAGTCACTACATTCCAATTCTGGAATTTCCATTTCATTCTTTTTTATAGTTTCATATCTTTGCAAAAATTGTTATTAAGTACAAAGGTTATAATTACAGTCAGCCATCCATATCCATGGGTTCTGCATCCATGGATTCAACCAAGTGATCAAAAAAAAAAAAATGCATGGTTTCATCTGTACTGAACATATAGACTTTTTTTGGTCATTATTCCCTAAACAGTGCATCATAACTATTTACATAATATATATGTAGTATTAGATATTGTAAGTAATCTAGAGATTATTAAAGCATATGGTAGGATTGTATAGGTTGTGTGCCAATGCTGTATTATTTTTTATGTAAAGAATGTGAGCATCCATGAATTTTAGAATGATCATGCAACCTATCCCTCACAGATACTGAGAGACAACTATAATTTAAAGTCTATGTCTAAGAATTCCAAAGTCTGTAACCACTGGGTCTGTTTAGACTGATTTTCTTGCATGTGGTCTTAATTCCTCATATGCACGCAAATTTTTTGTGTGCCAGTCAGGTATTTGCAAAATTGTTTGCAGAATATTTTGATGCATCTGATCACAATATTAAAAATCTCAGAGAATATTTACAATTCCTTCTTTCAGACTCCAGGTAGCATTAGCAATTCAAAATCACTTGAGTCCTATTTCAGAGACTGAGATAATTTGATACTAAACTGTAGTTTCCTGAGGGCCTGCCTATTTCTGATTTGCCCTCTGCAGTATAGCTGTTCAGAGTCCCAACTCAAAGCAAGGAAGATTTACAAAGATCCTAATTTCCAATTCCAGCACCCTATTCCCACAAAGTTCTTAACACTGTTGCTATGCTTTTCTGCCAGCTCTTCCAGCATAAGCAAACAACCTCAAGGGGAAATTAGCTGAAATTGCAGAAGTTACTTTCCTGAGCCTCCAACTTCCTCCTGATACTCACCTATAGTTTTTCACCATCTTATTAATAATCCAGTGCCTTCAAACAGATGTTTTTTATCTTTTGTCCAGACTTTTGGTTGCCTTCAAAAGAAAGGTTGGTCGGAATTATCTCCATCTTTACTTTATTATTAGCAGAAGTTCCCTATATTATACCTTTACATTAAGATAATAGGGAAAGTTGGATAGATTTTCTTAAAACATATATATTGTATGTACACATATATATTCTTTTTCATTTAATAAAGCATGTGACCTGACCTAGTTGCGATCTCTGGAGAGCAAAACTTAAGTTTTTTTCAGATTCTCTTATACCTTTTGGGCGTAATTCTTTTTTTATAATGTACTCAAGATGTTAGAAAGGAAATAGGATTTTAACACCAAGATCGAGAAATACTGACCACCTGCTATATGATGCTCATTATTCCTTATTTAAAAATCTGTATTTCACATACAGTATAATTGCATAGACTATACTTGTCAACAATAAAACAAAAGAATTTACTTGACTCTTAATTCCTTCTCATAGTATTTTTGAAGGAAAGACTTGAAGCCATGTTACATTTTATAATTACGTATTTTCTCTTGAAAACATATTAGAAGGTGGGTTTTGTTTTTATAAAGTTTTGTTCTTGGCTTGTTACTTTACTATTTCTTTCAAATTATTTTAGAGATGAACTATTTACTTATTATGTATTTTCCATTTCATGAATTATGTGTGTTGTATACATGATGAATAGTGTCAAGGGGGAATAATAGGAACGGTGTTTATAAGTGAGTTCAAGTGCCTTAGGGACCTTTAAAAGTATTTACTAAATTAACTATATTCTTTTTACTTAAATACACACACATGCAGTGCTTTTAAGAATCTGGGGCAGGCACAATGGCTTATACCTGCAATCCCAGTATTTTGGGAGACTGAGGCAGGCTGATTGCTTGAGCCAGGAGTTCAAGACCAGCCTGAGCAACATGGCGAAACCCTGTCTCTACAAAAAATGCAAAACTTAGCCAGGCATGGTGGCCCATGCCTGTAATCCTAGCTACTTGGGAGGCTGAACTGGGAGGTTCACTTGAGCTTGGGAAGTTGAGGCTGCAGTGAGCTGAGATTGCACCATGGCACTCCAGCCTAAGAAACAAAGCAAGACTCTATCTCAAAAAAAAAAAAAATCTGATGAGATTAACTATAATGAATGTAGGCTATACTCTATTGTTGGGCATTTGGGTTGTTTAATAAATTTTCACTATTATTGCAAGGAATTTTTTAGTAAGCGAATATGTATATTTATCTTTGTACTCATATCTGCTTATCCCTACAATAAATTCTTTAGAAGTAAAATTTCTGGCTCAAGATAAATTATGCAAACATTATGCAAAATTTGCAATATATATTGTCAAGTAACTCCCCTCCTTTAGGTGATTTTAACCCCCATCCAGCAGTATAAATGAATGAGCTTTTTTTTGTTTTAGCCTCACCAGCTTTTGGTGTTAAAATATTTTTAATTTCTGCTTTTAGTAAATCAATTACAAACATGTATATAAGCACAAAGAATACTATGAGTACCATATGTCCAACACACCTAACTTTAAAACTTATCAGCTCATGTCTAATCTTGAAAACCCATCTGCTTTCCTCCATCCCAGTTCTTACACTAGATTATTTTAAAGTAGATCTCAGACGGCACATCATTTCTTCCATTTACATCAAGTATGTATAAAAGAAAAATGTCATCAAATATCTAATGTGTCCAAATTTCCCCCATTGTCTCATAAATTGTTTCTATGATTTGTTTGAATTAAGATCCAAACAAGGTTCAGGCCTCTGCAGTCTTTTTTAATCTTGGACACTCTCTCCCACTTCTGTCTTTGCTAATTTTTAGGTTGGGGCAGAAGTAATTGTGGTTTTCATCATTGAAAGTAATGGCAATGCTTCTTGATACTTTGCCAATAGTCATAAATACTATCTTTTTTCCATTTTCATTACTAATATAGTTGAGTGTGTTTTTTTTAATTGAAGACTCTTTTTTCTGTGAATTGCCCAGCCATCCTTTGTACATTTTTCTGATATAGTCATCTTTTTCAACAATGGTTACTGTTTTACAAGATCTTAAGTGTAGGTTTTTTTTTTTTATTCATTCAACAGTGTTTAACTTATAGCAGTATTTCAGGCACTTGTCTGATGATAGGGATCAAAGTATGAAACAAACTCCACCACCCTCAAGGAGCTCACTTCTAGTAGAGAAAGACAATAATATAGTAAATAAATTAAACAGAATGCTAGAAGGTACTACATGCTATGAGAAAGAAATAAAGGGAGTTCAGGAGTGTGGCCAGGGAGGAGAGAGATTGCTATTTTCAATAGCATGGTCAGGGAGGATCTCACTGATTAAACTTGAAGGAGTTCACAGGATTAGCTGTATGAATATCTGGGAGAAGAAACTTTTTTAGGTAGAGGGACACAATCACAGTGCAAAATCTTTAACATAGGAATTTGCCTGACATATTCAAAGGCTGGTGAGGATACATAACTGGTACAAAGAAAAAGAGAATGAAAGTAGTGAGGAGATCAGAGAGATAAAGGGAAGGAAGGCAGATCACATAGGGCCTCCTAGGTTACTATAAAGGACTTAATTAGTCTTTTACTCTGAATAAAACAAGGAGCCATGACATGGTCTGAGCAGAAATGTAACATATCTCAATTGTGGTCTTAAATAATCTCTCTGACTGCTGTGGTGAGAGTAGATTATACTATGGCAAGGGCTGAAACATGAGGAGGCTACTAGAATAACCCAAGCAAAAAATGGTGATGATTCAGACCAGGATAATAGCAACGGAGCTGGTGAGAAGTGGTCAGATTCTAAAATGTTTTGAAGGTAGAGCCAGCAAGATTTCAAAGAAAATTAGATTTGTAATAGGAGAGAAAGAAATGCCTAAGATTGAATCTAAAATTTTTGAACTTAGCATCTAAAAGAATTGAGTCACCTTCAGAGAGATAAGGAAGACTTCAGATGGAGTAGGTATACAGGGTGGAGGTTGTAGAAAATTAGGAGTTCTGTTCTAGGCATGTTAAATTTGTCTAAGATACATCCAAGTGGAGACCTCATGTAGGCAGTTAAGAATCTGAAGTTCAAGAGAGAAGTCTAAGCTAAAATATAAATTTTTGAGAGTTGTTAACATTTAGATGATATTTAAAGCCATAGGACAGGATGAAATCACTAAGGGATATTGACTTTTTTCCTGTAATATACATAGTATAACTATACCCTTCAAGTTTTACCACTTATTCTTGCTTTTGTTTGAGGTTTCCTTTTTAATGCTGAAAGTTAAAACATTTATGTAGTAAAATAGCTTTTTTCTCTCTCTCAATGCCTTCGGGATCTTTCCTCAAAAGGCCTTTCCATTCATAAGTTTTTAAATTTTCCTTTCCACTTTCTCCTAATTTGTGTTGATGTTAAATGATAGGCAAGAATCTAAATTTATTTTTTCCAAGGAGACTAACATTCTTATATAGATATATTGGCAATGCATCCTTACAGCAACTGTGTTTTTTGTACAATAAGTAGTCATATATAATTCTGTTTACTCGATTTCTACTCTATTGTTTCGCCTGTTTGTCTGTCTTAGGGCCAGTAGCTATTACTTTAATATGTATACTTCAGAGTATTTTTTTATACAGTATGCTAGCCCTTCTTCATTATTCTTTGTCTGAAAAATATTCTTTGCTTTGTCTAGGAAATGAATATCAGAATAATTTCCAGTTTCAAGGAAATGAAATTTTTTTAATTCATAAATTGACTTCATATATTTCCAATATCAAATCTTCTTACTCTAGAATAGTTTGTCTCTCTGTATTCATATCTTTTTGTATGTTCCTCAGCAAAGTTTCAGAGTTTTCTTCATAAGTGTTTTATACATTTGAAGAGATTGTTAGATGCAATATTTTGTATTTTTGTGACATAGACTACTTGTTACTTTTCTTAAATTAATAAGCCTAAATTCTTATGCAGGAAGAAGCTAATTTTGTACATTTTATGAATTTTAATTATTTTCTAATAACTGGACTTGATTTTTGGATAGATATTTATTTGACTTGAAATCTTTACCTCCAAACAAGTGTATTGACTAAGAGTAAAATATGTACCTATTTTGGGGTCTGGAAAACAGATAGCACACTCAATGAGTGTAGTGCAAGACGGGGGTGCTGACAGCACGATTTATTTATGGAACTGATAAAATTTCTGACATTAAATGAAAAGTCAAGATTTCCTCATTATCCATCTGGAAACTCACATTTGGTAATATTTCTGTCTGTAACCTTTCCTTTTTTAAAATTTTGCACCCAATGTCGGTGATTTTATCTTAAAGTACAATAAAAGATACTAGGAGAACCAGTCTCTCATATAGTACCGATATTCTGATTGAATATAGAGTTCACACATAAGCTTAAGTTTCCCCTAAAATTACTTGAATCCAAGGAAATTTCATTTGAAAAACGGGAAATCTCTATACTAATTTCTCATATAACAAATATAAAGCAGAAAATGTTAATAAACCAAATCTTCCATATTTTTTCCATTTGGCAACAAAATTTAATCATGAAACAATGGAAATCATGCTTGTAGACCTAAATACGTTTTGTTTGACTCATTGTCCCCATGTACATAAGACAGTATTTAGTTATTCATCTATAGCTGCAAATATTACTGTGAACTAAAAGGTTCTTTGTATTGTCCCTTTTCCATCTTTGGTAAGTATAAATACTGGGAAAATGAGACTGAGAGAGAAACATGGTATCTGCTATTTCCCACAGAGAAATATCAAAAGGTTACAGGTTGATTTATTATTCAAACTGCTGGATTAATTTAAAGGACTATAATAGTTCTCTATGTATTAGGATAATAGTTCCCTACGTATTAGGGAACTAATACGTAGGGAAGTATTATACATCCCTAACCATGATAATGTCTCGTAAGTGTATTATAAAATGTTTATTAGTTTGATTAATTTAGTGGTACCTTATCTTATATTAGTTTAGTTAATTTAATGGTACTTTATCTTAGAAGTTTACATATCTTATAAATAGTAAAAATTCATTTACCTGTATCATTTGCAACTATGAATTCCATGAGTCATAAGGCTGTTAAAAAGAATCCAGATTTATGATGAGTACACTAATTGTATCAATCGTTTGTAGCCTAGAAGTGTTTATTGAAATGCATACATTAATATTTGATTTCACTTTAGAACTTTGCCAACTAATTTTGATTTAGCATAGTTTCCCAGAATTTCTCCTCACGTGCATATTAACAGGAGTGCTTGCTTGCAAAAGAAGAATCCTTCCCATCGTTTTGTACCAAACCTCAATTAGATCTAATCGCATTCATCAATGTCTCCCTGTCATGAACCCTACTTTGCAGCCTATGACTCATGTTTGCTAAATACTGCATTCTTCCTTTACAATAACATACAGCTCCGTAAATCTTTTAACATTTGCAGTCTTAAACTTTTGATAAATTAGTTCCTCTGGGTAAAATCATTCAGAACACATGATGTGGCACATCAAAAGATGACCCCAAAAGTCCTGCCCATTTTTAAGAGAGGGATTTTTAGCGCATTAGTGATAAATTATCTAGCCTCTTTATTTTATGTAAAGGAACCATCTGTGAAGTATTTCAAAAACCTGAAAAATAAATGTAAAGCCCCCTCTACTTAAGAAACCACATAAATTGCCATTTAGTAGTTGTGTTTTAGAGATTTACTTAAAACAAAGAGAGAAAAAGATGTTTCTTAATTTATCTTAAAATATTTTTAGAAAAATTGCCATAAGAAAAGAATAATGTAGTGACATCTAAACTAGTTTTAATTTCTCTTGTCTCTCCACTGCAGTCTACACTTCACATTGCCAACAAAGTGATCTTCCTAATAAAGTGTAGACCTCTCAGAAGGGTCTTCAAAGGCTTTCCAAGTCCAGTGTCAAGCTATAGGCATACTTTGGTCCAGCACCTGGTATGCCAACCTTCTGTTAACATGATTTCTGTTTCTGGCCTCTGCAATTTCCAGGCTTTTCCATCAATTTCAAATGCTGCTTTCTCTACCTCCATCCCACTTCTTGGCCTAAATCTTTCTCCACAATGAGAATCCAATTCAGATACTTCCTTCTTTATTAAACCATCCTTTTAATGGATCATCTTTCCTTTGCCTGCATATATTTCTTTGTATTCCCATGGCTTTTAAGTTTTTTATTCCTTTCACTAGTGTTTTAACCTTATTACTGTCTTAGCAATAAATATTTGTTTATTTTAATTTGGAAAAAAGTCGAGCCAAAAGAAACAAGATATACTTTATTAACTTATATTAGTATTTAGTTTTAATAGCCTACTGGACTTTTTTTCTAAGCATACATTTGTGGTTTGCTTTTTTAAAACAAAAACAATGGAATCTATTATACTTATAGTTGATAACCAGCCTCTTGTTCACTGAACCACTTGCTGTAGACACATTTTCCTATCAACAAATATGAATTTAAGTCATTTTTAGTAACTGCATATTATATTTACCTAATCTCCTGCTAATTAACATTTAGTTTGTTTCCACTTTATTGTTATAAGCAACACCCCACTAAATGTCTGTGCATGTATATTTATTTTGCAACTTGCCTAATTATTTCCTTAGGCTAAGCCCCTAGAAGAAGAATAGCTTAATCAAACACTATGTATATTTTAAAGGCATTTGATATGCATTGTCAGATTCCCCACCCCCAGAACTATTAAAACTATAGTCTACCATTGTAAGTGGGTAATGAAGGTGAAGGTGAACAGTTTTTCATGTGCTTTTTGTCTAATTGTAATTTGTTCTGAATTAACTACCTCTTCCTTTGCCTTATTTTGCTCTTATCTGTTTTATTTTGTAAGAATTATTTCTCTCAGAGACAGACCAGCCAAGCTATATACACATATGTACATAGACATACATACACACACATACACAAGCTCTAAATCCTTTGCCAAATGTGTTACCTGTATCTTTTTCTCTCATATTCATGGTTGGTTTTGATTTTGATGTAACCCAATTTTAAGTTATGAAGATATTCAGATTTTATTTGCTTACTTTCTCTTTTCAGTAATAATAGGTGATAGCATTTCATTTTGGGAGCAGTGAAGTAGTATGTTGCCTCCTATTCATATTTTTGAGTCTGCGAAGAAAGTTTTATTTTTTTAAATATCCATTATGTTAATTATATGTGTTATTACTGTGTATTACTTGCATTACTTTTTACCTGACTTCTACCTGGAAAATAAGAAACATGACTCCAACTCTGGCAACAACAAATATAATTGCTATCATGACTCTGAACATGTCATTTTCTTGCTGTGAGCAATGAATTATAAAATAATGAAGTTTAAATAAACACTAAAACCATCTAGTACTAAATTCCATTTGTGTGTATAAGATGATCCCCATTGTAACTTTCCTGGTGGCCAGTGGTTAGAACCACTCTTTTAAAGTACAGATTCAGTGAAAAATAGATATAGATTGTTAAACTATATAATTCCCATGACATAGAAATGTCATAGTTAAAGTAAGTAAAGGCCTTATCTTACTTGAGCCTTTCAGTTTTTGCTACTAGGAAGCATTTGTGTGTAAGTTTATTCCTTTTTTCTTATAGTAGTGATGGACTAAAACCAAGCATTTGGTTTAAAATTATTTGGATTTGACTTGTCATTGACAACTGTTTTAAGGACATTTCCAGCATTTCTTAAAACTATCGTTAGGAAGATATAAAATTACTGGGGATTTATCTTTTTTCTATTAGAATATATGCTGGATGATTATATATAACAAACTTACAGTATTTACAATATTTCTTTTTTTTTTTTTTTTTTTTTTGAGACAAAGTTTTGCTCTTGTTGCCCAGGCTGGACCGCAATGGCATGACCTCAGCTCGCGGCAACCTCCGCATCCCGGGTTCAAGTGATTCTCCTCCCTCAACCTCCCAAGTAGCTGGGATTACAGGTGCCCGCCACCATGCCCGGCTAATTTTTTTGTATTTTTAGTAGAGAAGGGGTTTCACAACGTTGACCAGGCTGGTCTTGAACTCCCGACCTCAGGTAATCCACCCCACCTCAGCCTCCCAAAGTGCTGGGATTACAGGCATGAGCCACCGTACCCAGACAGTATTTACAATATTTCTAAACAGTATGCTATACTGCTGTTTCTTGATTCATTAGTGTTTAGATGTTTTAACTTCTAATCATGAGAGCTGAAGAATTAGCTCACTTGCAACACCACCACCTTATTTCTTCTCTGGTTTTGCTAATGTATTTTAGTAGGATCAGGTAAGAAGTGACATGTGTATGTTATATAATATATATAAAGTATATAATTTCACATTATATTTATACATATGTTAATATGTGTAACATTTAATTTTAGGGCCTACTTAAGGAAATATTTTATAATTAAATAAAACATTATTAAAAACATCTATTAGAAGTAAGAATATACTGACATTTTTTAAAACTAATTTTAGGGAAACAGACATGAAGCAATCTCCCCCCCCCCTTTTTTTTTCTGCTTTCTACTGGAAATATTTCACAGTCCTCAGCCAAATCTGTGAGATAGACTTCCTGGAGAATTGAAATATTTGAAAGATGCAAATACCGAAGTAGACTAGATTGTGCTTATAGGTAGACTTAAGTAGCTTAAAGAGCAATACCACCAATAAATACATTTGTACATGTTTCTCTTGAGGTATAGGCAGTCAATTTATCAAACATTTTTCAAGTCTTTCTTATGTACTTCATCAGATTCTCCTATGTTTTACTGTCAAAATCAAAATGCCCAATTTATTGCTTTTATTACACTACCATTCATCAATTATATATCTTAAAATCCTACACATTTGAGAGATAGTGAATGGCAGATGAATATACAAACTTTGTTTACTTTTTTAACCACTTAACCACTCACCAAATATTTATTTATAATTTTTATAACCACTTAGCAAATGTAATTTAGTTTGTCATGCCAATTAATTATGTTTTCATTATGATTTCACTGTTTTTGTTTTTATTTTTAGCTGTGGTTTTATTAATAGCAAATTTAATACTCTATAATGCTGTACAAGTACACAATGTTAATATACTTACATTGTAACACATTGTTTTAGAATCTGGATTATTAATGATGAAAATATTTGTATTTCTTCTCCATCTAATCCATGATTTCAGTGCATGCATTTACAGTTAATTTTAAAAGTGGTTTTAATACTTAAAAGTCTTTTGAGAGGCTTCTAAAACTTGGCAGTCTCAACAAAATGTTTTTGTCTAACTTCCTTTTTAAGTCTGTCTTTGGACTTACAGTAAACAAACTTTTTGAAGCGGGAATCTCTAGCCATAATACAGGAACAGATGAATAGAACACTCACCACTTTATCCTGAAACGGACATTTTCAGTTTTTTATAGGATGCCTTAAAGCATCATATAAATATTTTAAAATGTTTCCTAAACTATTAATGAGTATTACAAAAACTAGAGTTGGACTTATTAAACAAAGCTCTGCTTTATAGCTATCTCCAGAAAACTAGTCAATCTGGGGGAACCTACAAATGTCAGTCTTTTTTATTTTTATGTTCCATTTACAAAGAACTTTTTAATTTCCCATTTAGGGGGTATATGGGCCTGGCTACCAGTATTATAGAGAAGTGGGAGAAAAATCAGCATAAATTTATTATTAAGAAATTATTTAATGCACCTAGTGTCAGCTGTGCATGTTGGCCCCAGTCTGCAACCTGTCCAGAGAGTAAAACTTCATGTCTTTTAATGGGGTAACAAAGGAGCAGTTACCTGGCATTGTAGGTGATGGTAATGGGGTAAGGGAGATCTGGGAATCCAACTTCCTTATACAGACTTCCAAGAATTCTCCTGTTTTAACTCCACCCTGTGCTTTCAGAGACAACCTCATGCCTTCAGTTCCTGAGATCTTCAGAAGTTTGAAAGAACTGATTTTTTATTGGCTTCCTATCCACTACCCCAAACATTATTCCCCCTTTTTTTGGTCATTTATTATTTTACAGAGCAGGATTATATTTATAAAATAATCAAATGTATAAAAAGGAAAATAAAATAATTCATTATTTTCCCAGTGAGCTATAAACCTGTGTTAACATTTTGATGAATTGGGTTATATTTCCTTCTCTGTTTTCTATTACTTTTCCCCCCTTTTTTGCTCAGGAGGTTTGTGTGCTTTGATTTGTTTTTGTTTTGTTTTGTCAAAATTGGGATCATACTGTATACTACCTCATTAATGAACATTTTTTCGTATCATCAAATAATCTATAAAATATAGTTTTAAATATCAGTGTAATTGTGGATGTTCATGTTCATTTAGTTATTTAGTCATTGCTTAAGTGATTTAATTAACTTCTATGGTAGGGGCTCAGCATTGTGTGGTGGTGAAGAACTTGGCATCTGGATTAGCAAAAAGTCTGAGTTTGTATGCCAGTTCTGTCATTTCTTTATAGATTCTTTTTATAGGTCCAGTGAGTTTTCTGTTTGCTTATTATAATTATGCTTTTTCCTGTAAAATTAAGGGGAAAAAATATATTCCTGTCCACTAATCCAACAGCCCAGGGAATGTAGAGAAGGAACCAGAGCCACAGGTAATCTCAGCTGCATATCTGCCCCTTTGGGCAGATTTCATCCATGTGTGTATCTCATCCATGTGTGGTATAGCCACCAGTGATGGGAACAAGCCTGATAACATTGGGTACTTTCTAGTCTTTTTTTTCCTGCACTGAAACAGCTGAGCCAGGACTGAATTTTAGAGCCTCTTAGCACTACTTTTAGTGTTCAGATGTTACCATTTTACTATATTGCATAGCTGTATCTCGCTCATTCTCCCCAACTCCCACCTACCCCATCATCCTTGGTTCTAATTTAAGGGTCTTTACTGACATCTGTCAGTGTCTTTTACTTAACTCCTTGGGATAGCACTGAAGGGTAAAGGATAGGGACTACTTTAAGTTATTCTCCTCCATGCCTTCCTTTAAGAGTCTGAGCTATACAATATTCTTCAGAAAGTCCTCTGATGTTCTGGCACTCAGATGATAATTTTTTCCCATTACCAACATTAGGTCAAGTTTACCCTTTTTTAAATGATGTGATCATTTTAAAGGGAATCTGAATGGGAGCTAGATGCCTCTATTCAGGTTATCACTTGGGTTAAAATTGTCTTTTGCAGTTAACCTTCAAATGCCTTCTTGTACTATGGATATTTCTCAAGTGTGCCAACCAAGTACTGTTTCTAGTGAGAAACTCTTCAAGCAGCCATTGTCTTTTTAAATTCTGTCCCTATCAAAAAGAAAAGATTCTAATATGTATATTCTTTTATCAAAACTCATTCAATTACAAGTTTGTATTTTGCATTTGCAAGGTTCATTAAACATGGATCAAAATGCATTGGCTCCTTTTGAAAGAATTGAATGCTATATTAACAAAATATTGGGAGTTATACCTAATATTTTGTTAATATAGCATTCAATTCTTTCAAAAGGAGCCAATGCATTTTGATCCATGTTTAATGAACCTTGCAAATGCAAAATACAAACTTGTAATTGAATGAGTTTTGATAAAAGAATATACATATTAGAATCTTTTCTTTTTGATAGGGACAGAATTTAAAAAGACAATGGCTGCTTGAAGAGTTTCTCACTAGAAACAGTACTTGGTTGGCACACTTGAGAAATATCCATAGTACAAGAAGGCATTTGAAGGTTAACTGCAAAAGACAATTTTAACCCAAGTGATAACCTGAATAGAGGCATCTAGCTCCCATTCAGATTCCCTTTAAAATGATCACATCATTTAAAAAAGGGTAAACTTGACCTAATGTTGGTAATGGGAAAAAATTATCATCTGAGTGCCAGAACATCAGAGGACTTTCTGAAGAATATTGTATAGCTCNGCATTGGCTCCTTTTGAAAGAATTGAATGCTATATTAACAAAATATTGGGAGTTATACCTAATATTTTGTTAATATAGCATTCAATTCTTTCAAAAGGAGCCAATGCATTTTGATCCATGTTTAATGAACCTTGCAAATGCAAAATACAAACTTGTAATTGAATGAGTTTTGATGTGAATGACGAGTTGATGGGTGCAGCAGACCAACATGGCACAAGTATACATATGTAACAAACCTGCACGTTATGCACATGTACCCTACAACTTAAAGTATAATAATAATAAATAAATTTAAAAAAAAAATATATTAGAAGAGGAGCAGTTAGGCCTTGTATCTGAAAACATAGTGTGTCTATGCCTGGAACGGTCTATAAACCTGTTTTAATTGTTTAGGAGTATCTAGAGATGAATATGCAGAGGAAGTAGGGTATCTAACCGAAAAAGAGATGCTGTTTTTAACATCATTCTACCAACTTAAATCTTACCCATTAATTGCCCTTGGTACAACTTCCTAGGAGCTGAACTTCATTTTCAGTACCGTCTCTATCTGCTACTCTTGTTCTAGGACCATTTCCTACTTATCCTTACTCCTTTTCTTTCCTTTCCCCTACGTCAGCATAATAATAACACTCATCATCTCTGAATAAGAAATTACAACCTCAAACCCCAAAGAGTTTCTGCTGCCTCAAGTCTCTATGAGTGTCCAAACTAGAAAGGGAAAAATGCAGATTCCAAGACTCCTACAGTTACATGGATCAGAACTCCTGAAGACAGGACAGAACCCCAAGCTTGATAAGTGGGAGTAGGGGGAAGGGGATGTCACAAAAAAGAATGCCAAATTTGAGGGAATGACATGCATAAATGGTTCCTGGTTTTATGGAGCACTGTCAATTCTCTTAATTTACTTATGTAGAATTAATGTATACTACTTTCTGTGAACTCTTTATTATAAGGCAGCTAATTACATACATAGATATTATAATACCCTTCTCACATCTCTCCATCACTGCTCCTACCACTCTTACCCAAGCTGTCATTTCTTGCTTAAGCTATAGCAATAGCCTTGTTACTGATTTTTCTGTTTTCTCTCTTGACCATTCTTGACACAGCAAGCAAATCAATCTTTTTCCTAAACATCAATCAGATCACATTATATCCATTCCTGAAACCCTCCACAGATCTCCCTTTGCACTTGAAATAAATCAAAACCCTTGGCTTGTCCATAAATCCTAACATAAGTTACCCCTTTTGATCTCTCTAGCCTCTTCTCATTCCGCCTGTCCCTCTAACTCACAGCACTTCAATCAAACTAGCCTCTTTTCCTCGAGCTCAACAAATTCGTTGTTGCTATTGGATCTCTGCACATGCTATTTTTTCTGCCTTTTTCCCCAGATCTTCATAGAACTGGCTCCTTAGCCATTGGTCTCAGATCACATATCCCATCCTTAGAATTGTCATTCTAGCCATCATAGTTAAAACATCCTTTCTATCTCCCATCACTGTCTATTCCATTTCTCTGTTTTATTGTCTTTACAGTTAATTTATTATCATCCTAATTTATTTTATTTGTTTATTTCATCTGCCTTCTCCCCTCAAAAATGTAAATTCTTAACTATCTTGTTTACCACTGTACCTAGCATGGTATGGTAGGTACTTAATAAATAATTGGGTGGATGAACAGTGGATTCTTTTTATGCAGGTGTACTCCTCTTATATTGTTGCTTTTGTACCATAGCTGACTACAACTTTTTTTTCATAAATAAAACATATGTTGATCCTGGATTTAAAATAGTAGTTATTTTTTTCTTTTAAATTTTTTGACATTATGCTTCTTGTTATTATTTGGACATAAATTTCAAAAAGTCCTGTTCACTTATAAATCCCATGGGTCATAATCATTCAAGGTAATAGAAATGGAGCACACTTACAATACATTGAGGAGTTAAAGTCCCAAGAGATGTTGCGGAAATAGCAAAATTACTCAGAAACCATAACATACATTGCTACCCACTACCTCTTATATGTAAGTATATGATACACTGAACTAGTTCCTTAAATAGACCCTAGAGAGATGTCTTTCCAAGTGACTGCCAGTCTTCCCTATTCCAGTTTGCAAGAGCGTGCCTTATAACAATGCATTTTTAATTTCCTATTCCCTTCTGTGTAGCACCCACATTGCTAGGGTATTTTATTGACTATCATCATCTATATGGTCTCTTGTTCTGCAAGGCACAGCCTGCAACTTTGTGATTCATTTTCTCATTTTATGGGGCCTTTCTAAAGGAATTATAATCTGCCTCCAAGTTCCTTCTTATCACTTCTACTCTATAAGCACAAGAATTATGGAATATTGTTAGATAGTGTTTTCTAATCAGGGCTGAATCAGGGGAAACTACAACTGTCCCATGCCTGCTCTTCTGGAAATTTACTGTACACCCTTTTCCTCTAATGGAAAAGTACAGCAGATCTCTTTTATAGACATAGACCTAACATATCCAAGAGCTCTTATAGCGTATTAAACTTTCTGATCCCCCAACTCAACCCTCTCCAGTTGCCATACCCACATAAAGTTCTTCATTACCTAACTTAGCTAAAGGATAATAATTATTTATTTATTATGTAATTGTATTTATATATTCTAAAACTTGGATTCAAAGTAAAATTTAGTTGTTTATTCTTTTAGCTTTCATTAAGTGGGGTCATTATCCTTTTTTTTTTTTTTTTTTTTTTTTTTTTT